>NC_058405.1:144557190-144559690 GCF_002201575.2 Neomonachus schauinslandi
TCTTCTTCTTCTTCTTCTTCTTCTTCTTCTTCTTCTTCTTCTTCTTCTTCTTCTTCTTCTTCTTCTTTTTTTTAAACATATAATGTATTATTTGTTTCAGAGGTATAGGTCTGTGATTCAACAGTCTTACACAATTGACAGTGTGATTCTCCATACAGATAAAATAGATATTACCTTCATTCCCTATAGCCAGAACCTTTACACTTAATTTGTTTACTTCAAATTTTGGTTCAGAGTACATTTTAAGGTGTTACTAATTTTTATTTTTCTGGGAAGTAATTTTTAAATTCTAGAAAATCAAGTATACCTAGAATTGTTGTACATGCATCTGTAAATCAGGTGATCAATGAACCAACTCAGAAGTCAGGAATTTAAAGGTTGAACTTTGTTCAAAGATCTGTAACAACACACTAAAACTTGATCTTCTAATATTTCTAGAACTTTAATGGCATACTTTTTAGATTCTACAAAATTTATACTACTTTTTTTCTTGTTGACAAAAGTATTCTGAATTCACATTAATTTATTACCTATATAATAGATTCATAAAACATTATAAAAATCTAATGCTACTAAAGGAACTGTAGAATTAATCTTATTCAATGGTCTTCTTATTTTCAAGACTTGACAAAATATTGTCTGGCAGGGCCAAGGATTAAACTATGGTTTCTTGATTTTAGGAGTCATGACTGGATTCTTCAGACATCAACTTAAAGGTCACATAACTTAGAAATTATTCCCTGATTCTACAAACTACACTAAGTGCTACAGCTGTGTGATCTTCATGTACCCATGCATCCATTAGTCTCAGTCATTGCATAATTATCCATCCTTATTACAAGTTTATAAACTTATAGAGCTGAAACTATGGCTACTTTATACTTATATGTCTTATCCCCAGTGTTATAAACCCACTCACAAATCACAAGTTAGGTAAATATTTTGAAAACAAATATAATAAAGAGGCAATGTTGAAAGTCCTATTTACAAAGTCTGATCTATAATCACTAAAAAATGTTAAACCACTCAAATGTCCGTCAACTGAAGAATGTTTAAACAAACTGTGGTATATCCATGCAATGGAAACTACTTTACAATAAAAGCAAAAGAACAAACATACACAATATGAATGAACCACAAATGCATTATTGTAAGTAAAAGAATCCAGATATAAAAGGTGATGTATTGTATGATGTCATTTATAATATTTCTTGGAAAGGCAAAATTATAAGAACAGAAAACAGATCAATGGTTTTTAAAATGCTGGTTGTGAGGGTGATGGGTGACTAAGAAAGGGCAAGAGAAATTTTGGATGTGGTAATTTCATATCTTGATGGTCATGGTGATTACACTACTTTATTCATTTGCCATTGATATTTTTTGTTTTGATAGTATATCATTCAGTGCTCAGCAAGAAAAGAGAATCAGAAGGAGATGTCTATTAAGAGATTTATTTTATGAAACTGGCTCGAGCAATTGTGGGTCTGGCTACACAAGTTAAAAATCCAGAAAGCAGGCCATCAGGAAGTGTAGGCTAGAGCACTCATGAGCTGAAGTTGCTGTCTGCAGGCAGAATGTATTCATCAGGGAAGCCTCAGACCTGCTCTTAAAGCTTTTTAACTGAATCAGGCCCACCAGATAACCTAAAATAATCTCCTTTAGTTACAAGTCAACTGATTATGGGCTCTAATCACATTGACAAAAATACCTTCCCATCAACACCTACTTCAGTGTTTGAAAAGCTGAAAATTATAGACTAGCCAAGTTGACCTCAAAAGACTATCATAGCTTTAGCACTCCTTTGAAATCAATATGATTAAAATGATAGTCATGTCTTTGGGGGGTGAGGGGACCCTCATTTCTTCTATGAGATTCTTTTCTGGTCTTAGTAAAGAATTCCAAAATTGTATTTTTCCCCAGTTCTAATCCATCATGTTTAGATTCCCTTCATACATTATTGCTAGGTGTCTCCCAAAACCATTTAAGCTCAAATAAAAACCCTTTATATTAATTTATTATCTGCTAAACATTGACCTAATTTGTTATAAGATTCTTCTATCATTATGTCTATTATAGCCTTAGTCCCCAGTATCTATAAAATGCAGAAGAAACAGATTAACAATTGTTTATGTGTGTCATTGGTACTTACATGTAAAATTCAGTAGGTAATTTTTTTATTTTAAAACAATACCAGTATTTATGATTTCTAAAAAATGCAAAAGAGCTCTAATCTCTTTTTACAAAGGGTTTGTGCTAGAAATTTACTTCTTCTAGAACTCCATTTCAGAGATGCTTTATCTAATCTTAGGACTGCCACACCAATTAGTTTATGAAAATCTACAACTACTCCTAAATATATCTAAAATAATAAAAAAAAAACTGGTCACTCTTCAAGAGGAATGTATCTTGTGTACAAATAGTTGTGTAATTTTTAACAGCATGACTGTCAGTATTCTAGAATGTTTAAAGGGACTGTTCTTTAGAACTAACAATGATTTTA
>NC_058405.1:144564690-144600996 GCF_002201575.2 Neomonachus schauinslandi
GACCATAACCCCTCTCATGTGCTCTCTCTCATTCTCTCTCTCTCTCAAATAAATAAATAAAATCTTTAAAAAAAATAAATAAATAAAAAACAAGAATACACTTAAAGTGTATATGATATATATGCTTTATATATATCAGAGAAGTTGAAAGTAAATAGGTAGAGAAAGATAAAACATGACAATAAACTCAAAGTAAAATATATATATATATATATATATATATAAAAGACAAGGCAAACTTCAGAATGAGAAATATCATTATGGATGAAAAAGGGCATTACATAATGATAAAGAAATCTATTATCCAAAAAGACAAACAACCCTAAACATATATGCGACTAACATCACAGTGTCAAAATATGTGAGGCAAACTGATAGAACTGAAAGGAGAGATAAACAAATCTACTCTTATAGTTGGGAGATTTCAAAACCCTTTCCTTAGTAATTGATAGATCAAGCCGACAGGAAATCAGTAAGGATATAGAAGACTGAAACAACACTATCAATCAACTTGAATTAATTGACATTTATGGAATAGTCTTAGCTATTTGTCCAGTTGATTTGAAGATGTATGTCTACACAAAGACCTGCATAAGAATGTTTATAACAGCCTTATTCATAATTGCCCAAACCCAGAAGCAACTAAGATGTCTTTCTGTGGGTATATGGATAAACAAATTGTGATACATCCATACAACAGAATATTATTCAATGATAACAGAGAATGAAATACCAAGCCATGCAAAGACATGAATGAATTTCAAGTGCATATTGTTAAGTGAAAAAAGCCAGTCTGAAAAGAGTAAGTACTCTATCATTCAATTTATCTGACATTTTGGAAGAGGTAAAACTATAGAGACAATAAACAGATTAATTGTTTCCGGGGGCTTGGGAAGGAGGATTTGACTAGGTTAAGCACAGGGGATTTTTTTAGGAGAGTGAAATAATTCTGTATGATACTAATGTTGGATATAAGACAGTGTGTGTCTCTAAATTTTATAGCACAGAGTGAACCTTAAGGTATGAAATTTATACATCATTTAGGAGGTTAGAGATGCCAGGATGGAATGTCTGATGTGACAAAGGAATATATTTGTATTATAATTGTATGAAAATTCCTCACTAAATCACGTAGAGAAATAAGTATTTACCTAAGTAATTTTGGAAGTAAATTTATTCTCTAAGACTAAAGGCATAATTAACTGTACATAAACACTATGTTCTAGTTGATATACTTCTTTCCCATTGGAGTAAATGTTAACTCTGAAACAATTATAGATATATATTGGAATTGAACAACTAAGTAAATGGATAGCAAATGGTAAGGACCAAGTTTCTTGTTGGAGTGGGAGGATATAAATAAGCAAGGGATTCCATGTATCAAGGGATTAGAATTGGAGACATCAATATAAACTCATGTTTAGTTTAATATAGATAATGATGGTTACTATAGAATTATTCATAGATATTTGCATATATGTGGCTTAGTATACACACCTATATTTCCTTGCTCTGTCAGCTGAGAGAGCCTAGTAGCAATGTCATCCCAATAACAATGAGCACACCTAGTATACAGATCTTGCTTTCTAATACCATCCTCCAATAAAAGGAACCAGAAATCTTAGGGTAATGGCTGATTTGAGGGTTACAATAGTAAGTATACAAGATAAACTTGGAACATTCAGGGTGCCAGAAAGCAAGTAAGGGCTCAAAAAATCTCAAACAAACCTCACAATGATGGAAGTATGTCAAAGGGACACGGGAGCTAACTGAAAGAGTTTCTGGGAGCCAATTTGCACAACAATATATGAAGTAGTATTGAATTATAACTAAAGTATAAAATAAATAACCATGAGTCCATACTTATATAAATAATAAATAAATAAATAAATGGAAGAATAGATAAATCTCCCATGCCAAAGAATTCCAAATGATTTGTGTGCATACTTCCCACTCAAGGAGAGAGAACATAATCCCCAGTCCTTAAGTGTGGGCCTCTTATAGTGATTTCCTACAGAAGAGCACAGTATGAAAAGGAATAAGACTAACTTTACAATAGAGAAACCTGAGCCACACTACTTTAACCAGGTGTTCAAGGTCAATATTAACAGTGACAACTCATGTTGATAGCATATACCCTTGATCAAATGTAATGAGAATGAGGATTTTCCACTGTGGTCTTCCTCCCTTAAACCCATAATCCCACTCTAATTATAAGAAATACATCAGACAAATCACAGTTGAGAACATCCTACCAAATACCTGACCAGAATTAGATATCAACACAGCTAAGAGAAGGATAGGCAGATATGATAACTAAATGTAATATGGTATTTGGACAGGGTCCTGGAATAGTAAAAGGACACAGGTAAAAATTAAGGAACTCTGGATAAAGTGTGGATTTTATTGAATAATGTGTCAATATTTGTTCATTAATTGTGACACAAAGACCACATACTGTCAGATATTAATAATAATAGCAATAATAAAAGAAGCTGGGTACACAGTGGATGGGAGCTCTATAGTATCTTTGCAATTTTTCTGTAAATTAAAATTTATTCTAAAATTAGAAAGCTTATTTTTAAAAAGATAACAGTTTCCTGTTTGCCTGTGAAGCCCTTTAGTTGTTATTGTTGTTGTTTTTCTCTCTCTCTCAATATTAGAGATTAGCAAGTTTGAGAACAGAGGAAACAACATACCCGTTTTGAATTGACAGTGGACTTAAGGGAGCAACATAACAAGAAAATATACATCTAGCACCAAATATATATTTCTCATCCTTCTGCCAAACTGTGTACATCTTACAGAGCAGCTCACAATTAGGTCTTGAACAAACAGCCCTAAGTTGTCATTGTAATAGAGCATACTAATTGATATTCATAATGACAACTCTAAATTTATTAACATACCAAATTTTATTAGAATACTCTGTTTACTAAGTCAGTGGAGTATGTAATATATTTAAAATTAATGACTTTTTAAAATTTTAAGGGTATTGAAAATTCACTTAACTAGAACAGTTAAATCCCTAATGATAGTAGGTAAATTATTTCCTAACCATATATCCTGAATTCCACAACAGCAATTAGATTGTATATAAATGATGTTTCCATTAGCAAATCTCCTAGGGATGAAGTTGCATTATATGAAAGTATATTCTCATTTGACCTTTTGATGCAATATATTGTTTGATTCTTTTTTTAAAAACTTTGATTCTTAATATTAAGCTGTCTTGTATTTCTGGGTTAATAAATGAACTATGATGTTCTTGCATAAATTAAAATGGTTTTCTATTGCCATTTTGCATGAATGATACTTTGTCTTTATATGGAAATATTATGTTAAAATGTTTTCTCCAAGAAAACAGTAACTTCTGAGAGTTTATGCAGCATTGCAAATGAAAATTTGAGGAAAAATTTTTTCCTCTTTCTTTGTAGAGTGATATTAATTGGAAGATATTTGAAAATACTTTCTTTTTTCATCCTGGAAATTTCAAAATATCAGTCACCATTATTTTATTGTAGGTTAATTTATTAATTTAGGGTGTATTACAAGCAATCAAGCTAAGTTTTTTGTTTGTTTGTTTGGTTGGTTTTTATGTTATGTAAGTCTTTTTAATCCAAATCAAGGGTATAAAATGGGAGTAAATCAATACTCTTTCATACCCCCCTGGTCAGTTTTGTGATTCAATTTTGATGCATTTGCTACTTTGAAACAATTTGTTCTTTACTCTTTTTTTGTGTGTTTTAATGAGGGGAATAATCAAGCACTGCAAATATGCCAATGGGTATTAATTTTGCATTGCTTTGGGGCGCCTGGGTGACTCAGTTGGTTAAGTGACTGCCTTCGGCTCAGGTCATGATCCCGGAGTCCTGGGAGCGAGTCCCACGTCGGGCTCCCGGCTCAGCGGGGAGCCTGCTTCTCCCTCTGACCCTATCCCCTCTCATGCTGTTTCTCTCTCTCTCTCTCTCTCTCTCTCTCAAATAAATAAATAAAATCTTTTTAAAAAAAATTTTGCATTGCTTTGAATATCCACATTCATCTACTATTTTCTTTGTTACTCTAGAATTTTGTAGGAAACTGTCCAACTCTCAAAGCCCTATCTTTAGATCTTGTGTTCTTCATTATCAGTTTCTTTCAGGACCTAGAAGCCATCAAACCAGGCTAATGCATGACTTTTCTGGCAGCTTTTGCATCTGTTACATTTGCATGGAAAATATGGATTAGATTTCAGTTACCTCTCCTGTCCTAGTTTGAACCTTCTTACCGCTCTTTTTCTGCCTACTTTTGCTCTTTATCTAGGTGGGATGTGTGTGTGAGTGTGTGTGTGTGTGTGTGTGTGACACATTATTTTAATTAGCTTTAATTTTTATTTAAATACTTTATATGCTTCTTCATCTTTTCAATAATGGCATGCGTTATGTGTTACGGTAACATTCTTCCTTACTAATAACAGTACCTCTGTACTGTATAATGGCATCATTTGAAGCCAAAGTCACTAATGTGTCATTACAGGTAATTATTTTCTAATTACATTTATTGAAAAATTAAATTTATTTTGATTAAAATATCTTAATATTTAGTACTGCCTTTGATAATTTAGACCATTTCTCAGTACTTTGCCAGTATTTTTCTTATAATTTTGAAATTTTTCAGAGGCTCAAGATTTCTTTTTTTTAACCAGGTTTTCTTTTTTTTAAAGTTTGTTTGTTTGTTTAATTTATTTATTTATGTTAAATAATCTCTACACCCAACGTGGGGCTCGAACTCACAACCCTGAGATCAAGCGCCTCATGCTCTTTTCACTGAGCTGAAGATTTTTTATTTTTTTATTTTAACTTTTTAAAAAGATTTATTTATTTATTTATCTGCCCCTGTGGAGGGGCAGAGGGAAAAGGAGAGAGAAAATCTCAAACCGACTCCCCACTGAGCCTGACATGGGGCTTGAAATCAAAATCCTGAGATCTTGATCTGAGCCAAAATCAAGAGTCTGATGCTTAACTGAGCCACCCAGGCACCCCTCTCAAGATTTCTTTTTTAAAAACCTGGTCACCATTTCAGTATATTGCTGCCTCAATACAAAAAAAAAAGTTTAGCTCCAAATTTTAAAATATAATAAAAATAAAACAAAATAATACAAACAAAAATAAGTAGCATTGTGATATTTTTTATTAAATATTTTACTTTTAACTCATGGTGAATATACAGACCTCTTAAGACATTGGATTACATGAGCTTTTTCAGTTTAGCAACAATTTCTTAAAGATCTTTCTCTTTCCTAGACCAGTGGGCTTTTAAAAATGAACTTTTGGAATGCTCAGCCTTTTATTCAAGGAGGTCCCAACCCCAAGCTTCAACTTGGATCAGCTTATATAGTACAAGGCCTCATTTGAACAGTGTTTTGCGGCTAAAAAATGATGTCTATCCCATCAGCCTCAGGTTGGCAAATAGTGTAAAACAAATATTTGAAAATCTCAAGTATTATTGGAAATATGACAGATCAGTCATTTAGCCTATCAATCACAACAGAGTTTACTTGTAAATAACATCTCTATGCTTCAGTATAACACAATCACAAATAGGAAGATAAGTAACACCCATCACACTTCGCTCCACGTGCATTCCATTAAACACACTAGTTATTTCTACACTAAATGAGGAGGTTGTGTAACTTATCACATTTTATTTGAGAGCCTTGAAATTTTATATAAGTTTGCAAGGATCTAGCACCTTTATTTACCCTTGGTTATAAACCTGTGTGAACTTTATTGCCTTTTTAGTAACACTATTATAACTATAAGGAAAGAACCTCAGATCTACTCAACAGAGCCAAATTCCTCGTCTAGAATCCCTGATATTGAGATGCTTTTCACTCTCTCTGTCCTTTCCCTTCCCCCTATTACATTACCATTCTAAACGTTTGTCTGCACCCACTTAACTGGGTATTCCAAACCTATCTATTCCTCTATACTGATGGATTTCTAGTCCTTGGACTCAAACCCTAAACTACCATGCCTTCCTAATTTTCCAGCTAATCAAATTTCCTGCATTTCCTGGACCTCAAACCCGCCAACTACTTATATTTTCAATACTCTGTTGAAGCCCTTCATTCTAAATAGTCTTCCAGCCTTTGTATCTTCTGACTGGTGTAATCCTATTATTACTTATGACTTGTGTGAACATGCAATTTTACTTTTGTACTCTGATAACACAATTAAGCACCCTATTTCCAATAATACAATCACAAAAATGTTTTCCATTAGGAGCAGCTGGGTAGAATTGGAAACTTAGAAAATTAGAAACTGAGACAAGGTAGTAAACTTGTCTTTTTATTTCTGACCATATAAAAATCTTATCATAGTAGTAATACTCAAATTAATGCTTACAGTATAAAGTACTTGGGCTTTAATTGAATTGATTTATCTGCGTAGCCAACATAAGTTGTTTTTCTTTGTGTCATTCTGTATTTTAGTGGCATTTCAGCTTTTCAACATATAAAATATGCTGTCCTATGTATAATTAATTTCTTTAGGGGATGTAAAATAAGGTCATTAAATTTATATTGATTATGATACTCTTAGCTGATTAAGACAACGTGGCCCTCTCGTTTTATTTTTTATTGTTTTAAGATTTTATTTATTTATTTGACAGAGACACAGCGAGAGAGGGAACACAAGCAGGGGGAGTGGGAGAGGGAGAAGCAGGCTTCCCGCTAACCTGGGAGCCCAATGCAGGGCTTGAATTCCAGGATCCTGGGGTTCAATCCCAGGACCCTGGGATCATGACCTGAACCGAAGGCAGATGCTTAACAACTGAGCCACCCAGGAGCCCCGTGGCCCTCTCATTTTAATTTAATACTGTTCAATTTTTTTTCTAAGATTTTATTTATTTATTTGACAGAGAGAGACACAGTGAGAGAGGGAACACAAGCAGGGGGAGTGGGAGAGGGGGAAGCAGGCTTCCCGCTGAGCCTGACGTGGGGCTTGATCCCAGGACTCAGGGATCATGACCTGAGCCAAAGGCAGACCCTTAATGACTGAGCCACCCAGGCGCCCAATTACTGTTCAATTTTTAAAATAGAAATTGTCCATATTATTGTGAATTAATAGAGTAACTGCAAAATCATAAGGGTTTTCTCACTTTTATGTGGTCAAAAAGCGACTATAAGAATAAATTGAAATTGGGCTCCTGGGTGGCTCAGTTGGTTAAGCGACTGCCTTCGGCTCCGGTCATGATCCTGGAGTCCCTGGATCGAGTCCTGCATCGGGCTCCCTGCTCGGTGGGGAGTCTGCTTCTCCCTCTGACCCTCCCCACTCTCATGTGATCTCTCTCATTCTCTCTCTCTCAAATAAATAAATAAAATCTTAAAAAAAAAGAATAAATTGAGATTAACAAGTTGATTAAATTGCAATCAAATACTGTTTATTCATGTGTATTTTTCTTAAGGATGATTTTCTGGACTAAACTAATCCAAACTAATATATGTACTAGTTTGGAATAACATATCTGTGTGTGTGTGTGTGTTCTCTCATAATAATCTATTATGATTAAGTATAATTATATGTATTGGGAAAAGTATGCTATTGACATGAAGAATGATGAAATTAATTCACAGTTGCCAAACTAAAAATTATCAAGCATATTAACAATATTTTGTGATGTCAAACATCCTTTCTGAGATATGATTGTAGTACTTGAGAGTATAGGCTCTAGGCTATCAATATTAACTATACCAGTTATCCACATATCAGTTTTTCTACCTATAAAATACAAATAGTAATGTTATTTAACTTCTGATGTTATTGTGAAGATTAAATGAAATAGTTTATTTACAGTTTTAGGCATAGTGTATCATATACCGTAAGCATTCAAATGTAACATAGTACCATCATTTTTACAATTAATATTATCAGCTCTTTGATAGAATTCCCAAGAGTCCAGAGACTCCAGAATGATATATAAACCATAGAGAGGAGAGTTGCTATTTGATAAAATGCTTGGATCTCTACAATATGTACTTAGATCTCTATGCTTCATTAGTTCATTGGCAGAAGGAGGTCACATTTACATTTCTGTCCAAATAGTAGTACAAGAAACCTCCCACTTGTTAACAAGCATTTTAATATTTGCTTGTGTCCCAATTCTACCTCTTTCTATGAATCCCGTTTGTTCATATCCTTTTTTTTTTTTTGAGATTTTATTTATTTATTTATTTATTTGAGACACACACACACACACACACACACACACTGAGGGAGCACAATCAGAGGGAGCTGCAGAGGGAGAGGGAGAAGCAGACTCCCCACTGAGCAGGAAGCCTAACATGGAACTCAGGACGTGGGGCTCATGACCTGAGCCAAAGGCAGACGCTTAACTGACTGAGCCACCCAGGCGCCCCACATATACTTTTAATAAATAATTTTTATTTTAATTTATTTTAATTTCTATTTTTTTATTTTTATTTAAAATAAATAATTTTAATAAATAATTCCTTACTTGTTTGAAGTGCCACTTAGAGTAGCACAAGTAACGCCAGTTCACCCTTTCAGACTAATCTACGACTATGGATCAATGGACAGCACTTCCCTTTTATTTCAATTGCCACTCTATTGCCTGTTATCTCAGTTGCCACTGAAAGTCCTGCTGCTGAAGGGTCTAGATGCTTGAATAAAGTGCCATCCTGAAGGTTGAGGAAAGACGTGGTCTTAGAGAACTTTCTGCTCTCCCTGGCCCCATTCCCTTGCTAACCATCACTCTTAACTCTTTCAGCTGCTTCTGTTAGGAATATATCTTCTACCAGCTGGCAATCGTTTCTCTCAGTGTCACATTTTATGAAGGGTAAGCCATGGCAGTATTTCCTAGTTTTAAAAGTCTTTGCATTCATACTCATGTACCCATTTACTTAAAGAAAACTCATGGCCCCAGGATACCAAATTGGGTCTGGAACTAGCATCACTGTGTTTGGTACTGGTATTAAGTCTGACTTCCTGATCTAGACTTGTTGAAAATGAGTTTCATGAGAGTCAAGCTTTACTTTATTATCATTATTTTCAGTATGGCTATTTGAAAGGGTCTATGTTTTCTTTTAGTTTAATTTCAACATGAGATAGGAGAGTAGCAACAATTTCTAAACCTCTTTTTACAAGACACCTGGACAACAACTATGTAAATATTTAGATACAAATTCATATGAAGGATGTTAGCCAAGTCCATTATTCAGCACCAGATTCATCGAGGGTGGGATATTGTTTTACAACACCTGCCCAATGTGCTTATGCTCCAGGTAATATCCTAATAATGCCCAGGTAATTTTCCTAATAAAATAGAGAGGATCAGTAGTTCATGGGATTTCTATGACTTCACTTTAGACTGATCATTTTTATTGATGAAGCAAATATTAAAATAACTCTTCAATATCTTCAAGTATTATATAGGGAAAATTATTATTAGCAGAGACTTAGAAGGTGCAATATGAATAGCTGGTCCTTTGGTTTGTAAAACACGAAAATTATCCTGTATGAACAAAATTTTCAATTATCCATGGAAAAAAATTAAACTTGTCTCCCAGCCATTTTCTGGAAGGGACCAAGTTTAATTTTATTAGCAAAACAAATACCAGTAGTAACACAGAGGTGCATTAGTGAAACAATATAATTTCATTAAATGTATATTCCATTAGGAAATGACTGACTTTCTCATACAATGAGAGAGATTAATTATTTGATTTTTCTATACAGTTATATCCAGGGCAGTTTATACAAACGATTACATTTATCTCTACATAGAATATATATATGACAAATCTAAAAATTGTTGTTAGAACATGAGGGATGATTATGCTAGTGGAACTTAATCTCTTAGCAAATTTTATTTCAATTTTGGCAAGAGGATTTCAGAAGTTCACGTGTAAAGTAATTGATTATTATAGAGTGGCTTTAAAAGCAAAACATTCTCCTTTTTCATTTGGATTTTAAGCAGATAATTTTGCAACTATTTTTATTTGATATTTAGAACAATCTTATGAAATAGATGCAAAAACACTCTGAATTTGAGAGTTTCCATTGACAGCATCTGAAAAGAAAATAGCAACGTCAAGACTAGAAACTGAATTTTGTGAAGTCTATGCTTTTCGTTTGTGTATTGAACAGGTGTTCAAATAACAACAAAATCTGGACACCTCCCTAAAGAAGAGATGCAGTTGGTAGATAAGCATATGAAAAGACACTTAATATCATGTAATTAGGGAACTGCTAATTTAAAAAATGAAACACTACTATGCACCCATCAGAATGACCAAAATCTAAAACATTGGCAACAATAAATGCTAGCAAGGATGTGGAGCAACAGGAAATCGCATTCATTGCAAGTGGGAATGCAGAATGTTAATACCACTTTGAAAGACAGTTTGGCTGTTTCTTACAATGCTAAACATAGTCTTGCCATATGATCCAGCAATCATGCTGCTAGACTTTTACCCCAAATCACTGAAATTCACAAAAACCTGCACACAAATGTTCATAGCAGCCTAATTCAAAATTGCCAAAACGTGGAAGCAGCCAAAATGTTCTTCAATTGGTGAATGAATAAACAAACTGGTCTATTGGTACAGTGGAATATTATTTAGTAATGAAAAGAAATGAGCCATCAAGCTATAAAAAGACACGGGGAAACTTATATGCCTACTGTTAACTGAAAGATGAAAGTCTAAGAAGACTACATACTATATGATGTCAACTATGTGACATTCTGGAAAAGTCAAAACTATAGAGGTAGGAAAAAGATAATGGTCTCCAAGGACTTGAAGGTAAGGAGGAGGGATGAATAGGTGGAGCATAGTGAATATTTAGGGCGGTGGGACTATTCTGGGTGATACTATAATTGTGGATACATGACATTATACATTTGTTAAAACCAGTAGACCTGTGCAACAGAGTAATTATATTAATATAGACTTCAATTAATAATAATGCATCAATATTGGTTCATCAGTATAACAAATATATCACAGTAATACAATATATTAATAACAGGGTAACACTCTGCAGAGGAGACAGGTTTATGAGAACTCTGAACTTTTTGCTCAATTTTGTGTAAACTTAAAACTACTCTAAAAAATAAAGTATGTTAATTAAAATAAAATAAACACTGATTTAAATTCTTACATAATGTGTTTGTCACACTATTGTCCTATCACTATCATGTAGGTTGCTACCCCCAACTTATACACTGTTTTACATTTGCAAACAAAATTTAATATGAAGGAGTTCCTGGTGGCTCAGTCGGTTAGGTGACCCGCTTGTGATTTTGGCTCAGGTCATGATCTCATGGGTCGTGGGATCGAGCCCCATGTTGAGCTCTGCTCTCATTGGGGAGTCTGCTTGAGATTCTCTCCCTCTGCCTCTTCCTCCACTCATGGTCTCTCTCTCTCTTAAATAAATCTTTAAAAAATCTTAATATGAGACAAAAATACATTAAAATAAAACTAAAACATATAAAACAATTCCTAATCATTTGAAAACTTAATAGGTTTCTTCACGTAAGATCTTTTTTCCCTCAACTGCCCAGAGAAAATGAGTCCTGCAAAGAATGGCTTAATGAAATCGCAACTGTATTTTTTCCCCTTACTAATGGACACAATGAAAACATTCAGCAAAATAAAAGAGTATCTAAAATATCTTATTTTCCTTCATGTTTTTCACTCTATTTTCTTCATTATCACAAAACTAATTTTTTAACTTGCTTATTTGACCATTTAAATGCTTTTCCAAGGGGCCACCTGGGTGGCTCAGTTAATTAAGCCTCTGACTCTTGATTTCAGTTCAGGTCATGATCTCAGGGTTCTGAGATCGAGCACTGCATAGGCTCTGTGCTGGGAGTGGAGCCTGCTTAAAATTTTCTTCCTCCCTCTCCCTCAGCCCCTCCCCACTCGAGCTCTCTCTCTTTCTTTCTCTCTCGAAACATAAATAAATAAAGTTAACTTTGGGGGCACCTGGGTGGCTCAGTCGGTTGAGCAAACTGATTGGATTTCAGGTCAGGATCTCAGGGTCGTGAGATCGAGACCCACATCAGGCTCTGCATGGAGCATGAAGCCTGCTTAAGATATTCTCTCTCTCAGGGTGCCTGGGTGACTCAGTCGGTTAAGCATGTGCCTTCAGCTCAGGTCATGAGCCAGGGTCCTGGGATCGAGCCCTAAGTCGGGCTCCCTGCTCAGTGGGGAGCCTGCTTCTCCCTCTTCCGCTCCCCCCTGCTTGTGCTTGCTCATTAGCTCTCTCTCTGTCAAATAAATAAATAACATCATTTAAAAAAATGGTATTCTCTCTCCCCTTTCTCTCCTCCCCTCCTCTGCTTGCATGTGCACGCTCTCTCTCTTAATTAATTAATTAATAAAAATGCTTTTCCCAAAAATCCTGAACTTGGCCTTGATGTTTATTTATATACCTAATTCTTCCATATTATTACTGCAGTTGTTTTCTTATATTTTAATAAAGTAAAGGTATTGTGTAATTGTACATATGTCAGATATTTTGATATCAAATTTTAAAACCACATTTATATTATAATATTTTGATTTTATAGAATACTTTTTATTAGTACCCTTACAATGAGTCTTATTATAATTATCTACTTAAGACACTGTATTTTTATGGACTAATTTTATACCATTTAAAGTAAAATTTGAAATGTCTTATTTAAATTATCTAATGATCATCATTATTTGACCAAAAGGTTAAAGGGAAGCTTAAATGAGCAGAGGATAGCTATGTGGTATGTATATGATGAGGTAATGGCTTCACTCAAAATCTTTTTTCTCAGCCCTTAAAGAGAGGACTACTTATCACTTCAGTTATAGAATTCTTTGACACTGTAGCTCTGTTCAGAGAAAGAATCTGCCACAGTCAGAACTCTGGCTGTGCTGATGTAATGTTCTCAAAATGTGGTCCCCAAACTAGGGATCAGAATCCTCAGCATTACCTGGGAACTTGCTAATTATTGGCTCTTATCCAGGACCTACTAAGTCAGAAATTCTGGGGATGCAGTACGGAAGCTGTGTTTCACAAGTCCTCCAGGTGATTCTGATCCATGAGAACCACGCTCTGCAGCCTTGGGTACAGCTGTTAGTCTTAACTATGAGGCTAAGTCAAAGAGGAAACCAAATTATTGGACAGAGTAATATCTCTTAGTTAATGCTAAAACAATGATTAATATTAAGACAAAGATTCCACACAACGTAGTATACTTCAGATGCACATACTCCTTTTTTATTTTTTAAATGACTTATGATTAAGGTTAGACTATAGTAATGAGAACTCTTCCCAATAGGGCTTGTAATCCTGGAGTTAATGTGGATAGCTGGAGTTAATAAATATCTCTGTTACAAAATAGATCACAGACTAGTACCCCTAAAATTTAGTTTCCTAAAATCAAATCAGTGATACTAGGATATAAGTTTTCAAGACTTAAGGTCATTTGCTATATGACACTTTTATGGAAGGGGGAAGATAAATGGGTAAATTGTTTTCAATTAGTTAATCATTATACCTACACATTAACATAAGGAGTCATGCCTATGCTTTTCTTTCCTTTTTTAAGGAAATCAAAGGATCTTCCTTGAGAAGATGTTAAAGAATGCACAAAAGTCACTTCCTTGAAGTAAGTTAATTCATTGGGAGAGAAATTAATTTTTGTCCATGAGACCAACAGTTTAAACCCAGATTAGTAATATATTAAATGAAGACTAATGCCAAAAGTGCTAAGTTTATGTGGAATAGTTAAGTCATGAAGGAAAAATATAGTTGAATGCCAATGTGAAATAGTTTATGTTGGGGTTTCCTGTCTGTTGCCCTGACATTCAACAACATTTTGAGGTTAAATGCTATGGATTTATAACATTTATAAGAACTATATGGAAAGTAGTAGTTTATAGAAATGTTATATATTTCCCCTTATCTCCAAATTTCCCTTTAAATTTATTTTTGCCAAAAGTTACATTCTAATGTTATTTTCTCTTGTCTAGGATATGTAGCATAATTTAAATGTTCTCAACTGCATGTATGATAATATTTTCACAGAATTTTTTTAAATGTTTCTCACAATCACATATTCCCCAAATAAATTGCACCATCAATTTAGGAACTTGATTAAGTGTTGAAATATCAAGTATTTTTTTCTTTCTTTAATAATACAGCTCTTTAGTTTTCAGTTAGGTACCTAGTCAAGCACTACATTCCTAAGCCTCCTGTTGAAGCTTTGTGTGACTCTATGACAAAGTTATAGCCAATTAAATATAGCAAAGAAATGTCAAATGCAACTTCAGAGCCATTTTCTTAAAGGGAAGGGCAATGCCCTCCATTTGCCTTTCTTGCCTTTGAATTTGCTGAAACATGTATGCAATGATAGAAACAAGAGCAGTCATCCTAGATTACAAGACAAAAGCCACATGTTTAGCACGGCAGAACACCAAGATAGACGATCTTGGGTCACTGACACTGTCAAGGAAACATACACACTGACTATCATGGATGAGAGAAATAAATTATTTTACTTAAGCTTTTATTGTTTGGGGGTCTTTGTAGAGAATTTGATGTTTATGCTCACTGATGTACTGGGGAAACCTAATTTACTTCATGTTCTATTATTTATAAATAGAGAGACAACACATTTGTTGATATAAAATAAAAACAGAGATTTACCACAGGCAAAAGCATTGTTATAATGTGTTTGCTTTTCAAATACTTGCTCTAATTCCTTTGATCCTGAAAGTCAGTCAACAATAATTATTGAGCACATTCTAAGCTCAAGATACTCCTCAAGGCTTCAGGGATGCAATGGTAAGCAAACCAGCCAAGGTTGCTGCTCTTAAGGTGTCTTAATACTGCTAGGGAACTGAAAAAGCGAACAGATACATAAAAAAAATAAATTGTATACATAATACTTAAATCAATTTAAATAGTCACAAAAGTATCTTAATTTCTTTGAAAATTAAGAAAAATTCCAAACAAGTATTATTACATATCCACTTAAAATCAGTACAAAAAAAAAAAGTTATCATGTAAGAAATTAAGACCCTCTTCACAAACTCCCTGATCTTATCCCCAAATCATCCAACTTAATCTTGACAGTATTAATCACTGTGAAGTACTCTTGAATAGCCGGCCTTTCTGCCTTTCTCCTCTGCATATCACTATCCATCTGTTTACCTATTTGTAAAAATACATATACTAGTGTGTTGCGCTGCATCCCGTGGCCGCTTCTCTGTTCCCTCAGCTCCGTGTGCCTCTGGCTGCAAGGGAATGGGGCCCCCTCACTTGAGCCGGGGCCAGGCCTTAGAGCCCCTGGACCAGCCGCAGCAGTGCAGACATGCAGTGGTGCATGTCTGCACTTGAGGGTGCCTATAAAAGCCCCTGCTGCCCAGCCAGGCTCTGGTACAGTTCACGGGAAGGCCCGAGAGGAGCCCAGATTTATGCGCAGGACCGAGGACCCTCTGGGCCACGGTCCACAGCTCACGATCTAGCAGGAGGCTGAGCAATCGAGCACTGCGGACGCCCTCGGGTGGCCCATGTGTACAGGAACAGAGGGACAGAGGACGAAGGGGCCCCTTCTTTTTAACGGTGCCCACACACCTTGCTGTTGTGAAGTTGTATGTAGTGTGAACACGTTGTGATGCTGATTGATTAAATGTAAAACAGTTAAAAAACAAAAACAAAACAAAACAACAACAACAAAAACACCTGCCCAGGAGGCAGCCCTCTCCAAGTCCCTCCCCAGGCTTTTGGCCCCAGTCCTGGGCCCCACCCAGAGCCCCGTCCCCTTCCTCCGCCTTCCCGGCCCTCGCTCATCGCACCAGACACCTACAAGCTGGGATGCAAAACTCTAGTGAACACACCAGCCGCCAGAGTTGCGAGGGAGCAGCCAGGGAAAGTTGGCTGGACGAGACTTACCAGTACAAAAGTCCTAGAAACTTCCAGGTGGAAGACGCGCCAGATGTAATTATACCAAAACGATAGCATACTATAGTTATTGGTCTTGATATTTTTAGATGAAAATCTTACTTAATAGAGACATAGCTGTTTTTAAAGAATTGATCTCTACCATTTCATGCATTTTTAGTAATTTTTGCTAGTTATTTCCCTTTAGTGGACATATTGGTTGTTTTCCAATTTTAGGTGTTACAGATATTCTGCAGTGAGCACTCTTGTGCTTATATTTTTATCTCTTCATGATATTATTTCTGTATAATAGTTTTCAAGAAGTGGGATGTTGAGACATGGGATATGCACTTTTAAAAATTTATGAATAAAACCAGTTTACCCTTCAAACAGTTCTATCAATTTACATTACCACTAACCTTGACTAATACATGCTACCAATCTATTATTATTTTGAATAATCTGATGGGAAAAGTGAGTCAATAATATCTCATGCTTATTTGACATTTATTTGTTGTTCCTTCGTATATTTTGTTTATTTTTCTATGACTTTTGGCTACACATTTTGCTTTTATGTTATTTGGTGCATAAATGTTTGTGGATGTTATATTATCTTCCTCAGTTGTATTCTTTGATATTTTTGGCTTCAAATTCTACTTCACAGGATAGAAATGTAAATACTATGGTTTTCTTTCTGTTTGAGTTTAAGTACTGTATTTTCTCCCTCTTTACATTCAACTTCTCTATAGCTTTAGATTTAGGTATATCACTTGTTAGATTTTATAATCTGAAAAGCTTTCCCTTTTATAGAATAATTCAAATTATTCCCCTTCATTGGGAAAACATATGTGCTTGTCAGATGCCTATGTTTTCCCTTTTCTACTATTCATTTATTTTTTAATAATTTCTCATTTCCTCATTTTTTTCTAGATCAAAGAAGCAATTTTTCTTAGAATTTAGTAATTAGTGAAAATGTCTTTTTTCTTATGTAAAGGAAATGATCATTTAAAATATGAATATATGCAAAAAAGTCTGTAGAAAAATAATCATAGTTTTACTATTGAGAGATTTACTTATTAGTCTTTGTTGTAATATCATAAAGTCATTTTTGTAATGTCTTGTCAGTATGAATAGGGGTATTCTTTTGTATACATAGATACAATTTTATTTTATTTTTTCCTATTTTTTAGACAAGTGTTATTTCTTTATTTTATTTTAAATTCCAGTGTTATGTTAGTTTCAGATGTAAAATATAGTGATTCAACAATTCCAGACATTACCCAGTGCTCATGATGACAAATGCGCTCCTTAATCCCTATCACCTATTTTACCCATCCCCCCACCCACTTCCCCTCTGGTCATCATCAGTTTGTTCTCCATGATTAAGAGTCTGTTTCTTGGTTTCTCTCTCTCTCTGTTTTTATTTCCTTTGCTTAGTTTTTTGTTTGTTTCTTAAATTCCACAAATGAGTGAAATTATATTGTATTTTTCTGTCTCTGAATTATTTCACTTAGCTTTATACTCTCTAGTTCCATCCATATCATTGCAAATGGCAAGATTTCATTCTTTTTATGGCTGAATAATATTCCATTGCATATATATACCACATCTTCTTTATCCATTCATCTATCCATGGACACTTGGGCTGCTTCCATAATTTGACTATTGTAAATGATGTTGCTATAAACATAGGGGTGCATGTATCCCTTTGAATTAGTGTTTTTGTATTCTAGGGGTAAATACCCAATAGTGTGATTACTGGATCATAGGGTAGTTCTATTTTTAACTTTTTGAGGAACCTCCAAACTGTTTTCACAGTAGCTGCACCAGTTTGCATTTCTAGCAACAGTGCAAGATGGTTCCTTTTTCTCCACATCCTCACCAACACTTGTTGTCTCTTATGTTTCTGAGTTCAGCCATTTCTTTAAAGATTTTATTTATTTACTTGAAAGAGAGAGAGAGCAAGAGAGAGAGAGAGCATAAGCGGTTGGAGGGGGGGCAGAGGGAGAGGGAGAAGCAGACTCCCCTATGAGCAGGGAGCCCGATGCTGGCTTGATCCCAGGACCCTGAGGCCATGACCTGAGCTGAAGGCAGATGCTTAACCAACTGAGCCACCCAGGCGTCCCCTGATTTTAGCCATTTTGACAGGTGTGAGGTGATATCTCATTGTAGCATATGATGATGAGTGATACTGAGTATATATTAATGTGTGTCTGTTCCCCATCTGTGTGTCTTCTTTGGAGAAGTATCTGTTCTTTTTTTCTGCCCATTTATTTTAATTTGCTTTTTGGGTCCTGAGTTGTACACATTCTTTATATATTTTGGAAACTAACCCTTTATCAGATATGTTATTTGCAAATATCTTCTCCCATTTAGTAGGTTGCCTTTTAGTTTTATTGTTTCCTTCACTGTGCAGTAGCTTTTTTTTTTTGCATTTTTTAAATTTTATTATGTTATGTCACCATACATTATATCATTAGTTTTTTTTTTTTTAAAGACTTTATTTATTTATTTGACAGAGAGAGACACAGCGAGAGAGGGAACACAAGCAGGGAGAGTGAGAGAGGGAGAAGCAGGCTTCCCGCGGAGCAGGGAGCCTGATGCAGGGCTCGATCCCAGGACCCTGGGATCATGACCTGAGCTGAAGGCAGACGCTTAATGGACTAAGCCACCCAGGTGCCCCTCATCATTAGTTTTTGATGTAGTGTTCCATGATTCATTGTTTGGGTATAACACCCAGTGCTCCATTCAATACGTGCCCTCTTTAATACCCATCACCAGGCTAACCCATCCTCCCACCCTCTCCCCTCTAGAACCCTCAGTTTGTTTCTCGGAGTCCATAGTCTCTCGTGGTTTATCTCCCCCTCCAATTTCCCCCCCTTCATTTAAAGTTGAAAATAGAGCTACCCTACAACCCAGCAATTGCACTACTGGGTATTTACCCCAAAGATACAAATGTAGTGATCCGAAGGGGCACCTTCACCCCAATGTTTATAGCAGCAATGTCCACAATAGCCAAGCTATAGAAAGAGCCAAGATGTCCATCAACAGATGAATGGATAAAGAAGATGTGGTATATATATACAATGGAATATTATGCAGCCATCAAAAAACCCCGAAATCTTGCCATTTGCAACAACATGGATGGAACTAGAGGGTATTATGCTTAACGAAATAAATCAATCAGAGAAAGATATGTATCATATGATCTCACTGATACGAGGAATTCTTAATCTCAGGAAACAAACTGAGGGTTGCTGGAGTGGTGGGGGGTGGGAGGGATGGGATGGCTGGGTGATAGACGTTGGGGAGAGTATGGGCTATGGTGAGCGCTGTGAATTGTGTAGGAGGGGAAAAATGCAGTAGCTTTTTATTATGATGTAATCATAGTAGTTTATTTTTGCTTTCTAGAAAAATGTTGCTACAGCCAATGTCAGAGAAATTATTGCCTATGCTCTCTACTAGGACTTTTATAGTTTCAGGTCTCATAATTTGGTCTTAATCTATTTTGAATTGATTTTTGTGTATGGTGAAAGTGGTCCAGTTTCATTCTCTTGCATGTAGCTGTCCAGTTTACCCAAAACTATTTGTTGAAGACACTGTCTTTTTCCCATTGGATATTCTTTCCTGCTTAGTCAAAGATTAAATAAACATACAATTATGGGTTTATTTATGGGTTTTTAATTCTGTTCTATTGATCTTTGTGTCTACTCTTATGCTAGTACCATACTGTTTTGATTACTACAGCTTTGCAATATACCTTTAAGTCCAGAATTTTGAAACCTCCAGCTTTGTTTTTCTTTTTCAAAATTGCTTTGGCTATTTTGGGTCTTTTGTGGTTCCATATAAATTTTAGGATTTTTGTTCTAGTTCTGTGAAAAATGCTGTTTGTATTTTGATAGGGATTGCATTAAATCTTTAGATCGCTTTGGGTAGGATAGATATTTTAACCATATTTGTTCTTCAAGATGCAATTTTATACCTACCCTTTTTTATAACAGTATCTTTATGGTCATTTTTTTCATGATGTTAAAATATTATTATATTATTTGCAATAATATATTTTTCAGGATACCTATATTGTTTAACCACTTTTCCATTATTCAAATTTTATGTTGTTCATGGTGCTTGTCTATCATATGTAGTGGAAAAACTTCCTTAGTATGAGACTCTTGGAGTTGCTTGGTTCAGGGACCCATCATGGAACAATCAGTTTTGGTGGGGAACCAGATCATTTGGCAGACAAGTTAAAGCTTTGTGGATGATGAATGGGGAGTGATGTTTGTGATACATATTTTCAAGTTTATTTTCATAAATATTACACTACTAAATATTTCCATCTGAATATTATAAAGTGTCTATTTCACCTTACCTCATTAGCCCTGCAAAATATTTATTTATAGACCAATTTGATAAGTTAACAAAATGTACATATTTATAAATTATATGAATTTGATTCTAAATCAAAATGACCATACATAAATTTGACTCTTAAGTGAAAAATCTCCACAATTTCTTCCTTTTATTAGCAAAGGGTGTGCCAGAGAAGAGGGCAATTCAAGCATATATAGCTTGTGTTGGGGGATACTATTGAGTTTTGACCTTCTATTCTGTTCTTAAATTTGGTCACATCTATTCTATGAACAGCAATATTTCCACAAAATTTATCTCATTTGAATAGCACATACACCTGGTTTCTTAACTCTGTTGCAGAATTTAATTTTTGGAAATCCTATACAGTCTTTTGGTATATTCAAGAGACTGCTTTGCCAAGGTCACCAATATCCTTCATGATGGATGACTTGAGATCCCTCCTCAATCTGATCCCATCTTACTTGACTTATCCACAGCATATTTCACAGTTGATCAATCTCTCCTTAAATTTGACCCTTCTTTTTTCTGGAGGGAAGAGCTACCAAGGCATCATATTCTCTTGGTTTTAAACATTCTTTGGCGGTTCATTTTCTGTATTCTTTTTAAGTTGATTTTCCTAGAGCCAATCTTGATCTGTCCTACAGCTCTCTATCTATATACAAGTATTCTCATGTGACCTCTTAAGACCCTGTGCTAAATATGGCACTTTTACGTCTAAAAGACATCTCACACTTATTAAAAAAATTAATCTAAATTTTAACATTTTTCACCACCTCTCCAGACTTTCCCATCTCAGTAAACTGCACCAGTAACTAAGGCCAAATTCTGTTATTCTGTGTTGGTCTTTTCATCACCCCACATCCATTATCTATCAGTAAATCTTTTTTTTTTTTAATTTTATTTATTTATTTGAGAGAGAGAGAGAGACAGGTAGTGACAGACATAGCAAGAGAGAGCACAAGTGGGGAGGAGAGGGAGAAGCAGGCTCCTGCCGAGCAGGGAGCCTGACATGGGGCTCGATCCTAGGACCCTGGGATCATGACCTGAGCCGAAGGCAGACGCTTAACCGACTGAGCCACCCAGGTGCCCCTCTATCAGTAAATCTTATCAGTTCTAGTTCAAAACCATTTCCCTGATTCATTACTTCATCCCCTTCTCTACTCACCATTACAGATAAATTGCTTTCATTATAGTATTTTGCCAATATTTTCTCTGCTTTCACCTACCTTGTATAATTCTTCACATACAAGTTATGGTGCTATTTGCATCTTCCTCCATTCCTCCTTTCCTTCTTTCTTTTTTTTCTATGTTTTTACCCATATATGTGTCCGTATGTATATGTATGTCAGTCTTATCTTTTTCTTCCACTTCCTTAGCTTTTTCCTTCTCTTCTAGTTCTTCTCCCTGAGAGCTAACATTAAAATATGTTAACAAACTACATATACTCTTCCTATATCCATGCCTGTCTTTTCTTTGGCAAATGTATACACATGTTCTTTGTTTTTTTTTTAATATAAAACCAAATCCTTTTTTATATTCTTCTTCTGTTTGTATGTTACATTTCTTATATAATAAAATAACTACATAATCCCACCAAGTCAATAGGTACAGAAACACTGTATCATTTTAACAGATGCACTGTATTACTTTAAAAGATGCATCTATTAAAATAGATGCATACACAATAGATGCATACATATACATATAACATACATAACATGTAAATATTCATTTATTGATCATAATTTCCCTTGTTTTCAGTGTTTTTTTTTTTAAGATTTTATTTATTTATTTGACAGAGAGAGAGACACAGTGAGAGAGGGAACACAAGCAGGGGGAGTGGGAGAGGGAGAAGCAGGCTTCCCACTGAGCAGGGAGCCCGATGTGGGGCTCGATCCCAGGACCCCGAGATCATGACCTGAACCGAAGGCAGACGCTTAATGACTGAGCCACCTATGTGCCCCTCCAGTTTTTTTTTATAATTATGAACAATTAAACAATATTGCATTAAGTGTTCTTGTGAATATCCTTTTATTCTGCTTAGAGAGTCCCAGGAATGCAATGCCTAGGTCAAAAGTTATATGTAATTTTAATGTGAATAGATGTTGCCAGATTGCTTTCCAAAAAGACTATAAAATGTAGGAATGCAATAACTGTTCATCTTTATCTTGACTACCAATAATATATTTTAATGTTGTCTTTTTGGTAAGTTAGTTATATAGCATCCAATTACATTAATTTCTTTGGCAACATATTAGAAATGTAGCTTTGGCTCTTAAGTTAGCATTGTCCTGGCATCTATCCCAATGCTACTTATTAGAATTGAAAAATAAGGGGATAAAAAAGATAAAAATCCGTATCAGTATCAGATAAATATATTACAATGGTCAATATTATATCTACCAATCTTTTAAGATATGTGAAAAAACTGTATAATATCAATTGTTTAATTTATCTGTTAGGGTCAAACCTAAGCAAAATTGTGAAATTTCTCTCTGATCCATTTCACATTTTCAGTAATTCCCACTTTTCCACACTTTCTACATTTCTTCCAGCCATTCAAGACACACATCCTCAAGTAGAAAACTAAAATGATGTTCTATTCTGCCAGGCTTGACCAATATCAACTCTAAGGAAGTTGCCAGAGAATCAGAGAAATTAAAGCTTGAGAACAAGATAATATCTAGCTTACTCCCTTTCTTTTAGAAGTGAAATAACTGCAGTTAAGTCATTATTCATTCAATATTCCATGGTTGCTTTACTTGGGTATATTTAAAGTGAGTTCTAGAAAGTTTTTAATGGTAGTAGTTTCTCCACAAATTTAGATTTCCTAGTTCATTGATTCTAAGATGCCTGCTTGTTTTTCACATCTCCATAATTCAGATGTCTTACAGTCAGTGGCTTATTGCAGTTAATTGACAGTGTGTTTGCATTTATAGTGGAGATAAAAAGGGTACGTCTTATAATTGATGTGGTATTAGATTTGGTAGATTACAGTATTTGTTTATAAGAGGCCCCACTTTTAAATCCAGCAGAACTGAAATGCAGAAACAGGAATATGGGAGATGGACCTACTTTTAGGTCATAATTAACTAATAATTACCTTAAAAAGTCACCATCTCCTTTCAAATCATGCAATAACAGTATCAGCTGCAGATAAGGTCGGTAATGTTTATTTGATATATATCTCATGACTAGTAAACACCAGTGTTTGAATAACTTAATTAACATAAAGCTCATTTTTAAAGATTCCCAGCATAGATTAAGTTCACTTGTAGCATAATTTTACTCAATTATGTTAACATCAAACTAATTATGAAACCCCATATGCTTATAGTTTTTATGTAAATACAAAATAAAAAAATAGAAATCAAATAAAAATGTGAAAAAATATCCAAATTTACAATCTTAATTTAATACAACAGATGATGTTGCTTTGCTGAAACCAAAGCCAGTCTCAAAACATGAATGTTTTTATGAATATTTGTGTGTCAATACTGATCTAAGCATGCCTGATGGTTATGGTGAATATAGGTGCTCTGTGGTAATATAATTCCTCTATCACTTTTCTCCAATTTAACTATGCCACACCTTCATTCATGCAGATGTCATGATATCATTTGGTCTTATCTTAGAATAAGTAAAACATTTATGTGTTAAGATTTTAGATTTTTCCTCATTAGTCCAAAAGAAAAAAAGCAATAATACCTGGCACAAATGTGGTCACAAATGTGAATGCAAACAAAAGAGATATATAGTGACAAAACTTAGCTACAAATTATTATATGATTTCACAAATTATCAAGAATATGCTTGTTATGTTAAGATTTCTATAATAATGAAAAGTTTTGAATCCCAATAATATATTCTGTAACCACTAAGAATACATCACACACATCTGAAAAACACTGAAATATACTTTTTTTCTTTTCTTTCTTTTTTTTTTTTCTTCCAGGATGACATAAGAACAGGAACTTGGTTCACAGAAGCTCAGGTAAGGCTGAGGTGGGAACCCAAAACTGAATCTAATTTGTGGATCATTCACTTTAGTGATGGGAATTATCCAGACAGAGTAAAAGCATACAGATATTGTAATGACAGGAAGTAGGAAGTCTAAGCATGCGGAGGTAGCAACATATGGTCTGAAATAGCAGTAAGCAAACTTAGGCAAGATTTACTTTCCTCTGGAAGAGCTGGACTGAGTGAATTGGAACAGGGATTCAGGATGCTGTGGTCCAGCCACTGGTCTGGGAAAGGAGGCAAAACCTTGGTTTTACATTTCAAAGCAACAACATTGTGCTGAAATCTTGTGTAAGCCAAGAGGAGGTCAGGAACAATATCTAGTTGCTGAGCAGAAAAACTGGCATCCAAATTTGGGTTAGGGAAAGCAAGATGAGGAACAGGAAGTGATGTAAATCAGTACAAGCACAGAGCTTAGGGGATCTTGATTTAACTCACAATTGTAGAAAGAAAAATTGGAGTGTGGTTGCACAAATGAACTGCACATTTTTTAGACTAATATCACTTATATAAAACTTTCATATTTAAATTATTGATTGTATTTTTTTCAAGTCCAAAGTTGCCAACTAAACCCAAGTGATATATGATTATCCTGTAAGATATTTATTTATTTTTTAAAAAGATTTTATTTATTTATTTGACAGAGAGAGAGAGACAGCGAGAGAGGGAACACAAACAGGGGGAGTGGGAGAGGGAGAAGCAGGCTTCCCGCCGAGCAGGGAGCCTGATGCGGGGCTTGATCCCAGGACCCTGGGATCATGACCTGAGCCGAAGGCAGACGCTTAATGACTGAGCCACCCAGGCGCTCCTCCTGGAAGATATTTAAAAATATTTTCTGATTTTGAAATATTGACTCTGCATGTTTACAATAGCAGTTAGATATTTAAAGCAGGTCTCCAGGTCTCCAATAATTAGGTCTCCTAAATTCTCCAGGTGATTGAGAGGAAATATTTTATTTTTAAAAATTTGGGTGGCATTGTTCCATAGAAATAATCCATGTCAAAATGATTACTAATAACAGAAATCAGAATTGTTTTAAGTAAATAACAGGAATAGGCCCTGAATATCAGAGATGATAACATAATAGGAATTTAAAGATGCTTACTTATGTACTTACTTTCTTTACACCATGACAAAAGGAAAGAAATGAGAACAGCAAGATGGAAGGGCACAATAATTTATTGCTGTCTACTGATTTTAATTTTTGGCCATAGAAAGGTATGTTTCCTTTCTGAGAGAATGGGGAAGTCCTGATATCCTACTTGTATTCTCTCTTCATTTTTAGCAAAATTCAAATGAAAAGGTTGTTTCATGTTTGATATAAGAATTCCACTATGTGTAGTAGTTGTTTGTTATAGTTAGAAGCCAGATTGCACATGGTGGTGGCCCATTGTTCTGAACATTAAGGTTGATGGGATGAAGAGTCCACAGGTAACAGAGCTCATTGGTAATGACATAATGACTATCATATAATGTGATTAGTAGTTTTATTTGAATGATCATTATAGATGTGGCTACTCAACTGAGATAAGGGTAAACAAAAGGAAGCTGCACTCTCTTCTGAAATATGGCTATTTAAGTTCAAGGTGTAGGTACAGATTCTTGCTGATCACACTCAGTATTAGGTAATTTTGAGATAGATTATCTTATGTGTAGAGAAACAATGAGGACAAATTTTATGCAAAAAATGTACATTCTTTTATAACTGTCCTCATCCTTCATGTTTTAGCAGCAAATCTATGGTGTGTTTATTACCATTTATATATAGGTTTACATGTGACAGTCTAAAGTCACCTCATTATACCCTCAAGCATGTAAGTAGCAAAAATAGCCTATTCTGATAGTGAAGTGACTCTTCAGAGATTAAAATATTTTGCTGAAATTTATTATTATGATATACATGTATCATAAGATATATATACACACATATATATGATATTTATGATATATACACTATATAAACTTTGCCACTAGAAATACAATATGACTTTCCATATAGATGATATTTTGTTCCATGGAACAATTCCTATAAATGTTCCTGTTTCCTGAACTGGAAATTGAGCTTCATGATGTAGATAAAGATCTGAACATCTTGTCAGAAGTATTTTGAGAGAATAATATTTCAAAAAACCTAGCTTGGGCAACTGTGACTTGCACACACAAGAAAACTACACTATCTGATTCTTTCACGTATGAGGCTTCTTCCATTTTCTAAGGATAGTCCTTGGTTTGGTTTAGTAATAGTGAAGATTTTATCTCTTGTCTAATAACCGTGAGCTTCCAAAACTTCAGAAGATGTAATGAAAATCATACAGGTCATTAGTTGTTCCCAAAATGGTATGTACAGAGAATGCCCGCGTCCTCAAAATATACATAAAAAATAGCTCTAATGATAGGTGCCAAAATGGATTTAATTTCCACACGATATTTAGTGGGGGATATTTTTTTTTTCTAATAGAATCATGTTCATACTGAATTCTAGCAAATTATTAGGTGATCTGTTCCACAGAGTATATAAGTTTTAGAAATTATTACTTTCTTTTTCTCCCAAGACTTCCAGACTCCCCCAAGTGGATATCTGAGAAATTTAGCCAATACCTCTAAATAACTGTGACACTTCACAGTGAGCTATGATCAATCCACATCAACTTTTTTTTCTTTGTTTGAATTGAAGCATGGCACATGGAGAATTTCCCTTAGATGAATCTAGCACTCCCCTCTTCTAACCCTGTAAGTTATAATTTACTCACATGATTATTGACTCTCTTATAAACACTTTTTCTCTCCCTTCTCTTCTTTTCCTCTAAGTGTGATATCAAACTGGCAGCCTCGTTTTAAGGACTATATTGTAGTTTGCAGAATCACTGCTATATTAAATCCTATATGTGGGATACCCAGAATGGAATGTCTTGAAATCTTGACCTTCAAATAAACAAGATAAACACAGGTTATTTCAAAGTGTAGTTTGCTCTGACATAGGAGCATCAGAATGTCTGGAATCTGCTTTAACCAATTAAGCCATTCAAGGCAAGAGGAAAATAAAGCCTTCAGCAAATCCATTGAAGGCACCATCTCCCAGCCTCCCACTGCCTGCTATCGATCTTTTTAAGTGCGGACTAATGAGTCGTATATATACCTGATGGGATGCTCTCACCCTACCACCGCAGAGGAGTTAAACTTACACAAAGAGAGTATCAACTGGGTGAGAGGGAGGGTGGCAGGGGCACATCCAGGCGGATGGCTGCATTGCCGCCTTACAAACCAGCATGATGGTCTGTCTTCAGGCAACGCGGCAGACCCCATCTCCTACTTTCCGTAACGAACCCATTAGTTCCTTTGCAGGAGATTTTCCATTCAGGTCGCTTCTAGGGCAAACGCTTTGTGTTCGCTACCACTCTGTAGTGTGAAAAGAACTATAGGGAAATGCAAAGCAGGCTCGCGGCGGCAGCTTCCTTGCGGCAAAGCATCCCTTTCCCTTCAGCTTTGGCAATTTAGGAAGAACCGAGGTTCTCGGGGAGATGGGTGAGGGGAACGCCAGGTCCAAGCACACATTAACCAGGAGTCCCTGTTTTTACCTTCTAACCACTTCCACTCACATCGCCACAACTCACCCCACTCCCACCCCCCGCCCGGGCCCCCACCTCCCAAACTACCGACACAAACACTGGTGATCTCTACAAATGGGTGGTGGTGGTGGTGGGTGGGGAACATTTTCTTTCTCTATGATTCTGAACAGGATCCAACCTCCATACTAAAAATACATTAAAAACAAATAAAATCAAATAAGCCAAATCCACTGGGTAGCAACTATCTCGGGAGAGAAGCACTGCTGGCACCTGCCTGGATACGCTGCAGTTGGAAGTGGTTCGCTTTGGTATTGAATTATTAATTTATTTATCCCCCCTCCCCCCCTCCCCCACTCCCGACTGGCAGGCAAGAAATCTCCGTCTCTTCATTTTCCCCTCCGCCCCCACCTTCGAGGAGTCTCCCACTTCTCAGTCGCGGGTCGCTCTGCCGCCCGCCCGCGGTGGCCGTCGCGTCCCTGGCCCCCGGCGGCCGCGGCGCTGCGCGGGGGGCGTCCCGCTAGCTGGACGCTCCCACTCGCGCCCGGACCGTCGCGGCCGTGGGTCCTGGCGGCGGCGGGGGAGGGCGGGGGAAGGCAGCGGGTGACAGATGTACTCCTCTGACAGCTCTCAGTATCAGCCCAGTGGCTCCCTGCCATTGGCTCAGTGCAATGGACCGGCAACGCCGCTCACTATAATAACACTCATGCCTGCCAGCAGCCGCAACTCCGAGTGCGGGCTCCGAGCGCGGGGGATGCTGCCGCCGCCGCCGCCGCCGCCGCCGCTGCCGCTCGGGCGGCTCCCGCTGCCCGGCTCCGCTCGGCCGCCGCGCCGGCACTGACTCCCGCTCAGTCCTGCTGCCTGGGCGGCCCCTCCCAGCCCGGGATCATCCCGCGGGGCGCGTCGCCCCAAGGCGAATTAGAAGAGAAACGGAGACTGAGAGGGAGAGCGCCGAGAGCATGCGGAGGCGGAGGAGCCTCGGCGCGCTCGGCAGAGGGGTGTAGTGAGTCTGTCTCCCCAAGGCGTGCGAGAGAGGCGGCGTTTCGCCCTCGCGGCGGGTCCCTAGCCCACCCTACACGGGCTCCGGCGCGCTGCGGCTGCGGGCGCGAGGTGCATGGAAGCGGCGGCTGCGGTGGAGGAGGCGGCGGCTGCCCCATGGAGTGTTACTACATTGTCATCAGCTCCACGCATCTCAGCAACGGACACTTTCGCAACATCAAGGGAGTTTTCCGGGGCCCTCTCAGCAAGAACGGGAACAAAACTCTGGTAATTGCTTCTGTTTCTCTCTTTCTCTCTCCCTCTCTTTCTCCTCCTGCCCCCCCCCTTCACTAAGAGGGCATTTGGAGGATTGAGGTTACTGTGAAATTTTGGAGGTGTCGCGTTTCAATTTGGTTTATAATATATCAATTTATCCTTCTTGTGGGTGTGGGGTGAGAATTAGATGTAGAAAAAGGCTGTAATCTTAGGGAAGGTAATATATGTCAAATCCATGGTTTTGGTTGACACTTCGACAATGCTCTGGACTCTCAACACCTCACTCCCTGATGCTGGAGATTACCACAATGTCTCCTTTTTTGAAGCAAATTGTGTCAACAGGACCTTTTTTTTTTTTTTTTAAAGATTTTATTTATTTATTTGAGAAGAGAGAATGAAAGACAGCACGAGAGGGAAGAGGGCAGAGGGAGAAGCAGACCCCCTGCCGAGCAGGGAGCCCGATGCGGGACTCGATCCCGGGACTCCAGGATCATGACCTGAGCCGAAGGCAGTCGCTTAACCAACTGAGCCACCCAGGCGCCCAACAGGACCTTTTTTTTAAGAAAGAAAATAAAAGCACCCTAACCCCAAGTGACCCTCTAACATATTTTGGCTTTGGAAGCTGAAGGTGAATGAGGATGTGGGTGTCTCCGATGGAAGCGGGAGCCATGTGACTGGTGGCGCGGAGTAAGTGGCGAGATTGAGTGATGGTCTCGGAAGGAGTTCGCGTTCTGGCTGTCTCCTGAAGGACCGACAGCAAACTTCTCTAGTGAGAAGTTGTCAGGAATAAGCTTAACTGAGTGACTCCAGAACCCCTTGTCGCCCACTTTAAGCTATTCATTCAAAAGAGGTTAGAGATAAATGTGAAGGGCGAGCATTATGTCACAATCAGAGCCACTAGGAAGCATGCTAGACAAATAGAACCCATGCAGTTGCTGGGAGGTTCTCACTGGACCACAGAGCTTCCTCTTTCAGCATCCTAGTCAAAAGAGCACTCCTGATTGGTGGGAGAGGATGTGCTGAGCATTGAGATAGTGCAGGGTAATAGCTCTTACTTTTTCTAACAAATCCCCTCTTAGTTACAAAACCTCCTTGTGGAACTGACTCCTGAGAAGTGTACACTTCAAAAAAGAAAAAAAAAAAAAAAAGGAAGTAGGGAAAAAGCTCATTAAGGTTAAGTACTGCGAAGAGAGTAGAGCTAGAGTAAGGTGGTAATAAGCAAATATATGTATCACTAAAGTCTGAGCCCCCCCCCCCTTTTTTTACGAAGTGGTTACTGAGCCTGAGTAGATAGAGTAGAAGTTTAAGGACAGACTCAGTTAATCCATATTTTAAAATATGATTCTACATAATTTTTTTACCAAGTGCTGTGATGTTTTCCAAAAATGAAAAGTTCTCTTCTGAAGTTTTAAGTGAATTCTGGCACTGATAAACATTTGATTTTTTTTTTCTTTCTCCTCTGAATCTATTGGAATCCTCCTCTCAGCTTATTTAAGATGCAAACAAGCAGGGTTAGTTTGTTGCTTTTATTGTTGTGGATAAGATTGGTGTTGAACAAAAGAAAGTGAAAATACTCCTCTGTGGTCTTTCTTAGTGGAGTATTATGCAGAGCAATAGGCAAAGGCTAAGGGGATTACTGAAATTGTTTTGGCTCTAATTATTTTCTTAAAGAACTCAAGTGTGTGGGAAGGTAAATATTTTGGCAGGGGGACTCTTCAATTTGAAGAAAGCATGCACTGGTTTGTTTTTTAAATCAAGTTTTACTTGTGGGAACAGGCAAACTTACTGAACAAGATCTCTATAGTTACAATAATGGTGTAGGTAAAAGAAAAGAAAAAAAAAATAGTAGAGTACATAGAAAAACAAAAAAAAGTTGCCAAACCAGAACTTGTTAAAATTCTGGTAATCTTGATTCTTAAATCAACCTTGGGTTTCTAAGAGTGGTTCAGTTTACTTATGCTGATTTGTTTGTCGTGGGTTTGAAGTCAATCAGTTCTTTATCACTCATATTGACAAAAGATAGGTTAAAGTCTAGATTTGCCAGTGTAAGTTTGGGATTATAATGTGTGTTAAAAGCAGCTAGTAAATGAGATGAATAAACCTAAATATGGTCAAATGTTGGAGCAACAAACTAGAGGAAGAAGTGTTATAAATAGCTCTTATCATATTTCTTTTACTTATAGTAAAAGAACTTACAGGGACTTAATAGCTTATTCTTCCAGATATTGTTTATAAACTCCCCAAGTTTGTATTTCCTGTGTAAGAGATTTACACTGAGTAAAGTTACATAGATTTTCATATATGGTCCAACCGTATTTGAAACTATTACTTTACAAGATAATATATGTCATACGTTTATTCTCTATATGTCTTTTGATTATTTTGTTATTAAGGAGGGTGAGAGTTATGCCTGCCTTTATGTATAGGAGAAGAGATCTAAACATATTCATGAATGTTTTTAGTTAAATAACTATCTAGACTTACCTAATAATGTATTCTTCACAAAACATAGGATACTTTGAAAACTTACTATAAGCTAAAATGTACTATCAGCTAAAATCAGAAACTGAACCTGAAACTTCTCAGAATTAGGAACCTTAAACACTAATACTATCTTAAAAATGTACATATACTACATTTTGAACATTTTCAAGTGAGAATTTTTGGTTATTACTCTTTAATCTCATTTTAATAAGGTAAAAATTATGAGACCCTTTTTACTTTTTTGTCTATTTGATTTTGACATGTTTTGAACTTTACCTTTAAAAACATAATCACATTTTTGCATCTTGATATGTGTATTAAGCTGAAAGAATTTTAACAATATTTCAAGTGTTTTTTCTTATTTCAGGAAAGCACAACTTAAAACCATTCAGGGAAAAAGTATTTTGATTTTTCCAAAGAAATTCCAATTATTTTCAGTTACTGGATAACTAATGGATATTCTGACCATTTTTTAGGTCATATTTTTAAAAGATTTATTTATAATCTTTGAAAAATTATTGAATAATTTAAGATAGCCTATAACTGGTAATATAGTATTCTTTCATGAATTAGAAGTTACTTATAGAATAAAGTTACCTCAGACTTCAGTGACATTGATTAATTGCTTTAGCCCTAAAATCCAGAATGTAATCCTGCTACTTATACTGAGGAGATTATCAAATTGTACAGTCTTTCCATAGGTCATATTATGTCCCTCACACATACAATTTTAAAAAGATACTTAAAGATTAAGCTTGTTATTAATATTGACCTTATTTCTGAGCTTTTAAATAATTCCTCTTGACAATTTTAACTGAAAATATACAAATCTTCATTTTGCAGGGTCTTACAAGCAAAGAGAAGGGTCACTCTACTTGTCATGATTTCTGTTATAATAGCATCATATCTGTGATATAGCTTTAAGTCCATGGAATAAGAGATAAGCTAATATTTAATGAGTGCTCCAGAATATGTCTTTATAAGTCATATGGTTTAGCGGCAATGAATAAAGTTTACCATCCATATAGTCTCATTCTTTTTCCTTAGATTATCCCTTAGATATCACCATTATGTATAAAATTGTTTATTGGATAAGGACATTTTGTTATACGTATGTTTTGTCAATTGAGCCACAAAATTTCTTTGCCCTAATTATATATTTAAAAACTTTTAGTATAAAATACTTATATTTTAATACATAATTTAAAAATACAGTTGATCACTTTTAATATGGCATTTGGAACTTTAAAAATCATTACTAATTTGTTCATTACATTTTGTTAGTCAGCATTTTTATATCTCATAAGAGTGTTAAGTCTGTTTTACTGACTGTGGAATTTAAAAAAAATGAGTGGTGATTTTGAGGTCATACAGTAAGTCAACATTATAATGCCAATTTCCTAACTCCAGACATATTTCTTTTATAATTTAGATACTAAGTTAGGGATTCCATAGGAACTGGTGTGTCACTATCCACACTGATTAAAGATATGGTGTTTTATTTTATGAAGGCACTCTGTTTTTCCACTTGCCTTCAGGTGAGGAGAAATAGATTCACAGAATAATTTGAATTCAAATATATTTTAAATCTCCTCTTCCAATACGCAAGCATCAATAATTTCTATCTGGCCTAAGCCCTGTTTCTGTAGGTTGCCCTCCTTTTCCAATATATTAAGTTCTAGAGTTGACAAGAAAAGAAATGTTGATTTATTAATCAGTTTTCAACATTCTTGTTATGTAGTTCATTTAGGTTTATTGAGATGCTGCAATTGTAAAGCACTATTCTGGGCACCACAAGCTCTGTGCTAGGTGTTATGTGTCAAATATTATTCATTAAGATGTATTCATGTACACTCCTGTTCATTTTTGAATGTGTTGAAAAAATATTCACATATTTTGACATGTTTGCAGGTTTCTTGTCACTCAGGAAGTTTTCATGTGTATTCATTCTGAAAAGAATGAAAAAGTTCTGGATTTTTTCCTTTGTGTATACAGGAACTCACTAAAATTAAGAGTCTTTGAAATACATTACATGGCCTTTTGTTCTAAATATCATCATCTAATATAACATTATTATTCATGTCATTTCTTTGCACATTTCTATATCTCCTAGAGAATATAATTTAAAAGGTTTCTCCACTCATTGAAACCCACTTATGTGTCATATTTAAGATTGTGCATAAGACTAAAGAGACCAGTTGTTAAATTAGTGCTGATGAAAAATTATCATTGTTAGATTAATATCCTCAAGAAAGGTTAAGGGTGAGGGTGGATTAGGGTGCTATCTTAATATATTCCCAAACTTTCCCACTTTATAAACTTGTTCACATAATCAGTCCATTATATACTCTTCCAAATTTCTTTTAAACTATTTTGTATTCAGTATCAAAGACCATCTTGTGTCTCACTTTTCTGAACTTAAGGTGTCATATATACTTTGCTATACTTATTTTTTATTCTAGCAAAACTTTACAAATGTGCATTTTTAGAACACATTTTTCAAGTAAGGAAAATAACTTATAATTGAATTATTGATGTTATGACCTACTAAAAAATGTAAGCAATATTTTAAGGTAAATGTTGTCAAGTAATACCCATAATGCTGACATACCTTTGTTAGTGCGTTAAATATTAAATTATTTTTGATAGCTGAAATTCAAATAGTGACATGATATCTTGTCATCACTTCTAGTTCCTCACCAGGTTATTGATGACTGTAATTACATTTTTGCTGAAAACACAGATCAGCAAGAGCTTTGGGGACCACCTAGTCCAAAGCTTCATATGGTTGTATTCAGGGTCCAATTCAGGGCTGCAGAAGTAGTTTGTTTAGTGTGCACTGTGTTTTAAAATATTTGGCTTTAAACACCATTCAAAGAAGAATGCACTTTGCAGTTTGCTGCTGTCTACACTGCTCTTTATGGTTATTTAGGTTTTGCACTTATTTACATTACCTTCTTGACCAGTGAAGGTACTGGAATTTGCCACCTTAGAGTCTGTGAACCAAATTTTACATATAGGGAGACAGAAACATTTTCACCATTCTGCATGTGCCCTTCGTTGTACCAACTTTTCGATGGACAATAGTCTTCAAAAAAGTTTTGGCATATTCATATTTGTATAGTATCTGTTTCCCATATTTTGGTTGAACTGCTTAAAACTATTCTCTAGATCATAACTCTAGGAATACTATCATAATAAAGAAGTGTGTGATTTGAGGGTGATACATTTTAAAATTGCAAACTTTTGCTCAGGCTACAGGTATTTTTGGTAATTTCTTGGTTTGGGTCCTTTTAAAAATTAATATTGAATATAATTTTATTCTTTAATTTATACTTTTAATAAATATGTTTAGTTAATGTAACACATTTGGAAAATAGTTTTGAAAGTATTATGCACAGGGGAAATAATATTTTATTATTATAATGATAATTCAGTGTTGAAATAATTTCCTCCAGTGACCCTGTTTAACTGAGATATTACTATTTTAGGCAATGGCTGTATATTAGGAGTTTGAGTAATCCTTCCAGAAAGAGAAAAAGATAGCAGTTTTAATCTATGGTGTACTGCAGCCAATATTCATGAAGAAATTTTGTATATCACTTTTTATATTGCTAACTACAAAAAATAAGAAATATAATTTTCTTAATTTTTCTTTCTAAAAATTGTAGCTGAAACCATTTGATCTGTTTTATGTCATTCTAAATTATTCTTTGGCTCTGAGGAAATGTTTACCACATATACTATATTATGATGGTGTTTTCAACTAGCAAATTTTCATTAATTTTTTTTAAGATTTTATTTATTTATTTGACAGAGACAGAGATAGCGAGAGCAGGAGCACAAGCAGGGGGAGTGTGGGAGGGAGAAGCAGGCCCTTCACGGAGCAGGGAGCCCGATGTGGGGCTCGATCCCAGGACCCTGGAATCATGACCTGAGCCGAAGGCCTAATGACTGAGCCACCCAGGCGCCCTCATTAATTTTATAAATGTATTACAGTACACTTTTTATCACAGTGTAAGATAACATGGGTAATAAATAATTAAAACTTAATCCTAGTTGCCAAAGTAAGCAAAATCTGTTACCGGATGTAGTACTCTGGACTTTTTCATAATGGTGTGACGCCATTAGAGGAAAGTTACATACTTTTCTAGATGTAAGAACCTTAAATGAATTCAAGGCTTATGATGACAATGCCATATTCAAATTAAGAGAAAACATTTTTTTCTTAAATAACTTTAGAAAAATGAGCTTTGCTGTGTTTCATAGCTAGCTTTTTGTTGTCAACCAGCATAGTAGCCCATATTTTAATCAAACACTAGTCTTGTTTCTGTGAAGGTATCTTGTAGATGTGGTCAATGTCTACAATCCACTGACTTTAAATAGAAGAGTTTACCCTAAATCAATGTGTATGGGTCTCATGCAATAAATTGAAAGGCTTTTAGAGCAAAAACTGAGGTATCCTAGAGAAGAAGAAATTCTGTCTGAAGACTCATCAAATCCTGCCTTGAATTTCCAGCCTCCTGACCTGTTCTACAGATGCCCCACAAACCCACAATTACATAGTCAATTCCTAATTCCCTAACATATAAATCTATCTATCTATCTGCCTTCTGTCTGGCTATCTGTCTATCTATCATCTATCTATCTATCTATCTATCTATCTATCTATCTATCTATCTATC